>NC_056742.1:136186211-136228433 GCF_019279795.1 Protopterus annectens | reverse complement strand
GAAAAAACCTTTTTTCTCCCTCCGAGCCCCTTTTCCAAAAAATTTTTGAAAAGGAGCTTTCCCCCCCATTTGGGCGTTTGGCGATGCGTGTGTCTACCACATCGTCAGTTTTCACAAGTTTGGCGAGTGTGCTGATGAGCTATGTAAACTTGTCGACAGCCCTCATGATTTCACCTTCAGCTGTGATAGTTGGTTCTGCGTGTATCTTCTGGGGTGTGGGCTGATGTAATGTAAAACCTCTGTCTTCTTGATATTAGTTGTGAGGCTAAAGTTTCTGCAGGCAGTGGAAAAGCCGTTCATACTCTGCTGCATCTGGGTCCCTGTGGTAGCAGTGAGTGCGCTGTCATCCATCCAGTAATCCATGTTTTATACCCCTGATGACCTGATGTCATGGAAGAGGAGACAGCAACCGACGCAGGTCCCAAGACTTTGATATTCAGGCCAACTGAGGGCAACCTGCCAGCAGATTATCCAAATGTAATGACTGCAACAGTGAATACACTCGAACATCTACATTTATGGTAAGTGTACACAACTGTACTTTTCCAATGTTTCTCAGCTTATTTTGTATTTTAGTGTTTGCACAATCCCTAATGCAACAGTCTTGCCACATTATTGTATCTTTCAGTGTATAGGCCGTCTGCCATGAATGTATCACACCCAGTAATAAGGTGCTTGGCCATTTCTGTTTTTACAAAACCTACATTTGTCTGCTTTTCCCATATGTTCAGTGGCCTTTGTTAACCAGTGTGTTCATAATCCACAGTTTTGGACTGTCATTATTAGTCTTTTTATCCTTTGGTTTCAGCTTACCTCTCCTTAACCATTCCTGCATCAAATCCTGATCAACATGAGGTTGCTCCAGGAAATCTCTATACTTGCAACTTTATTTATGGCTTTTCTACATTTCTTTCCTTCTTATCTGATCCTTCTTGTGTATATTTTTTGGCACATTCAGTTGCTGTCTGATTTTTTTTTTCTTTTGTCTACTTCTGGTTTGATTTCAATTTCTCCTTGCCAGCTACACGCTTCTGGTAAAGTAAGCAAAGAGGTAATTTTAGACTTCCTCTCCTCATGTTTTAAATCTTTTACTATGTTTGGATCCATTGAGGTTAGTAGATATGTATGCAGCCCCACAGCTGCAGATCTATACATGCAGTCAATTTCTAGGAGGCCCATACATTCTCCAAAGAGTGGACTATATAGAATATAGATGTATTTTATATGTATATATATATATATATATATATATATATATATATATGTATATATACACACACACACACACACACACATATATATATATATATATATATATATATATATATATATACATACACACACACACACACACACACATATATATATATATATATATATATATATATATATATATATATATACACACACACACATATATATATATATATGTGTGTGTGTGTGTGTGTATATATATATATATATATATATATATATATATATATGTGTATATGTCTTTGAATGCACTGATTTTCTTTTATATATCACTTGATAAGCGTGAAGCTTTTTTCTTTTTCTGTCCAGCTGATCCAATACTTTTGAGGCCATATAAGTTAAAACACGAAGAGCTAATTAGTTTACATCTTAGACTTTATTCCTTGATGTGATGGCTATTTTCAATATTAGTTTTAGTTTTCTGAAGTGTTCCTTAAAGAGTTTTATTTACATTTGTTCGTTAGTTTACACACTCCCTCCTGTTCAAGTTCCTTTATGCCACATTCCAATCATAGCTTGATATTTTCTTGGTAGTTCAGCTTTCCTGCTTTAAGTAATGCTTTTGTACATTTATCGAGTGCCTTCTCTTGTGGAGTCTGCATGTCCTCCCCACTTTTGGGTAGCGTTCGAAAGACATGCGTGCATAAATGGGCGTGCCTTCGTTGAAGGTTGGGCGTTGAGCTGGCACCTCAGCGTTTTGTAAAAATCTACTGCCAATCATTAGCGGACCGGAGTTCCACTGTGGCGACCCCTTACCAGGAAAAAGCCGAAAAACAAACAACAACAACATCAAGACCAGATGTTATTCTTGTATTGTCTGAGAAAGTTTCAACCACTTGCAGTTGTGCTTTCACCTCAACATTTGATCAACTGTACAGTTTTATGTCATCCACAAAAACGTAGATGATAAATCTTTGTGCAGATTTGTTTCCTGGAAGCCAAATTGAAACAAATATCTAATCTATTAAGTAAACAGCTTAACAGGTTAAGGGCAAGACAAAACAACAGTGATGACAAAGAATCACTCTGGAATATCCCCCTTTGAATTATTATCCTTTGTCATGACTTAAATTGCTAAGTCCATTCCACGGCCACTATAATGTAATCAGTATAGGATGTGTATATTTGAAAGCTCTCTTATCCATGAATGTGGGATGCTTTCAAATGCTTTTTTGAATTCTATCCGTGCCATACTTACATTCTTCCCCTTTTTACAGTTCTCCATTACACCTTTATTTAGCAGCAAATTATCCCTTTTTTCCATGCAACTTTCTTTTCTTACCTTTTTTGTTTTTTTGCTGTGATTGAATTTTCTTTTTAATAACTGTAAACTCTAGCTGCATCAATTTTAGCATATAGTTTGTACATTGTCTGAAGACAAGTTATTGGTCTATATAGCTTTTAGAGTGGCTTACAGGTTTGCTGTTAAAGAAGAGTATAGTTTTTTTTTTCCTGTTAACCAGTTTGTGTCTGTTTAGGTTGTACATATAAGTAGTTCTTACTCGGGGCTAAATCTTTGTGTAAAGATGTTCTAACTTTTAGAAATTAGGTACTGCATTTGAGCCTGGGGTTTTCCACTTAAGAGCTTTCCTTAATTTTGTTTCAGTTTCTTTGACCGTTAATTCATCCCATTTTATATTCTGTACATTTGAACTCCTTACTGTTTCTTTTAATTTTTCAGTCCATTCAGCATCTTTATGTTCCAAAGGATCTCCATAAATATTTCTCCTAAATTTGTCGGTTTCTTTTTTGTTGGTGTTTCTACTCCTGTTGCTTTGTTTCCCAGTTCTCTGTAAAACTTTTTTTTACTTCCTCAATGAATTGCTTATTTTGTACTTTTCTTTTATATTTATTTGCATATCTATATTTATCTGCATATTTTCTAAGTTTTTCTTTATTATTTGCAATAGTATACAATAGATCCTGGTCTGTTGTGATATTGTGAGTTGTTTTTTTACACATTTGTCTTTCTAAGTATTTTGTTGATGTGCTCTGTAGAACAGAGTGTGTGTGCTGAGCATTTCAAGGACTGAATTTTCACATAAATAGCAAGTACGTCCTAGCTTCAGTGCCATTTTGAGAGCACAACCAGAGAGTGAGCATATATGAATCTAATAGCTAGTTTGTATGTAAGTTTATCTAAGTTAGTCATTATACCTCAATCTTGATGCGTTTGTACATAATAAAGCTTTTTGAGCAGAACCCACAAAGACTTGTCTATTGCATCCTGACTAGATGAGCGACATGTTGTCAGAACCGGGATTCCAGAGATTGCTTTCCAGAGCTACGAGATGCAGAGTTAACAGTGACGGTAAACTAAGAGAAACGAGCACGAAAAAGGGCCAGAAAAGAACCAAAGGTAATGAAAACTTGCACATACAGTTTATTTTATAAAAAAGATAAAACGAAGCATTACAAGGGCACAAACCACATTATTAAACAAGGGGAATTAAAATCGACAACGCATATTTAAACAAATGTTTGACACTTAAAATAGTCCCTAAGGGACTAAGATTTTTTTTAAAAAGCCTATGGGAATTTTATTAAATGACCAAATTTGTAAAGAATTTGATGCACTATTTAATAGTTTGGATATGAATTTATGAAACTTTTGATAAGGAAGAATGATGAGAAACTATGTAAATTAATTGAAAAAGTAGAAAAACAACAAATTAATAGTTGATGATTTATTGTTTGAACAATGGGATAATTTATATTATAAACAATTCACGGAGGCAGACCGAAAAGCATATAGCATAGTACAAAAGAGAAACAAGAATATAGAGAGGGTATATGATAGACTATAGAAACAATTCAGCATACCCTTGGAAAAAGGCAACATGGAATACTATAGAAATTTGTGATAGATCAGGTCCTGAGAGCTATAATGGAAACTATCGTTCCAACAGTAAGAATGGAAATCTTTATGGGGGGAGGAATCTAAGTGAAGGGACAAATTGGCAAAGGAACTGGAAATGGAGAAAAAACAGACGGGAAAGTGGACAGAGGCACTTTTACAATCAGGAATGGAGGGAACATTACTAATAGAGAATCATGGTGAACAGATTATTAATAATATTTCACTAGAAGTGAACAGCAGCCCGATTGTCAACAGAGCTGACAACAAAGATATTGTAGTTAGTAAGAATGAATTTAACATCTTTAACTACACAGGAATGGAGATAAGTGATGAATTTTTTACACTTTTTTCTAAGTAAATGAACTTTGTCCCTAGAAGAAAATTTCAGGTAGTGGATTGTATTACTGAAATTAAGAAATATCTTAGGAAGATAAACTTAGCTATTCACTTTAACAATAAGTTTAATGTGGATGAGAAAACAAAATTAAAGAAAAAAGTACATATATACCACCAACCCACCCCAACGTAGCTATGTATGAGAAATTAGTTACTAAGGAAATACATCTATTAAAGAATGAAATTAACTCTAATAGGGAGAAATGTAATTTAGCTATGGAAGAATTTTCATTAATTCAATGGCTAGTCAATGATAAATCAGTAAGAATTATGAAGCCGGACAAAGGGGGTGGACTTGTACTATATGACCAAAATGAATATAATAACAAGATGTATGAAATATTAGTGGAGTCTGGCAAATATATGTCTGTAGCTATGAATGAAATTAGCATAGGGTACAGAATAATTGACATGTTCCTTGAGGAATTTTATTGGATGGAAGAATTAATCTTGACATATACAAATTTTTGACTGTGGAATATCCCACATTGGCCACTATGGTAGGACTTCCGAAGGTACATAAAAACCTTTGTAACCCACCGTTTCGGCCAATAATTTTGGGTAGTCAATCAAAAACATTTCCTTTGGGATTAGCCATTGATACATGGCTAAAACACATTTGACAAAATACCACATTTGATTAAAGATTCTTGGATTTTTGGGGGGAATTTAACATCACAACTATGGAAAGAAGGAATTATATTCATTACAGTAGATGTTATTGATTTATTCTCATGCATCCCAAAGGAAGAAGGATTAGACTTTCTGTAACAGTATTAGACAGTATTCACATTTGGATTGGGATCACATCAATTTAATTATGGAACTTATGTCAATAATCCTTGAGTACATTTACATATATTTTGAAGGTGAGTATTATAAGCAGACCCAGAGAGTGGCTATGGGGGCAGCATGTGCCCCCATATATGCAAATTTGGTCATGCTGGATTGGGAGACTTGAGAAATTGTTTGAGTGAATATTTTAGGTTTATAAGACATTACATGAGATTCCTGGACGATATTTTTATATTATGGGATGGACCTGAAATTAAAATAGAAGAATTCATCAACTATTTGAATAGTACCAGTCACTACTTGAAATTTACATATAATTATAGTCATGAGGGCATTGCATATCTTGATACATTTGTTTCTATTAATAAAGATGGTTTTAAATCCCATATTTATAGGAAAAATATTTTTTCTAACAATTGTTTAGAGTATACAAGTAATCATTCATTTAAAACTAAGAAGAGTATATTTAAGGGACAGTGCATTTGTGCAGCCAGAATGACTTCCATTTATAAAGATATGTTAGATGAAATAGACTTCATATGTAGTCTGTTTAGTACTAGGGGATATCCGACTAAGCTAATGTATGAGATAAAAACATATGTGATAGGAGAATGGGGAAAAGAATTTTCCCCGGTTTTGGGTAAACCCTTACAAATAGTATTGTAAAGAATGAATGCGCTATTGAATACAGACGAGCATGTATATTGGAATATACCCCCCAGGTCTCACAAATAAAACAAATTCTAAATCGACATTGGAATATACTTAGAGTAGATGGTGCATTAAAAGAAATAGTAGAGGATGCACCCATTTTTGTTTACAAAATGGGAACTAATATGAAGTCCATCTTTGAGAAGAACAATAGGGTAGAATGCATGAGTACACAGCATAAGGGAACAAGAAAATGTGGATGTTGTAAATATTGTCAAGTTATACTAGAAGAAGAAGGGATCATCTTAGAGAACATTAACAGGACCAGAATTACCTTAGTAGAAGTAATTGCAATACTAAAAATATTATATATATGGCCAAATGTTCAGTTTGTACCAGTTTTTACATTGGGAAAACTGAACAAATATTCAAGAGACGAATTTATGACCATCTATATGCTATCAGGAAAAAAGACAGTATGAACTGTTTTTTCAGTAGGTCTTATACAAGTGTTATTTTCAGTTAAGGCTTGTTAAAAAAAACCTGCATAGCCAGTGATAAGTGGGGGTAGTTTACCTCATTGTTGTTCGATTTCTGTCTTATACAAGTGGTACAGTGAATTGTTTTCTGTTTAAACTGTGAGCTTTGGCCAACTGAGACCTACATGAGTGGAGTTAAGTAGATTTTTACCTGCACTTTTATCAAATAATACACGATTTAAAGTAATTTGTTTGTGTTGCATTGAGCAATATCTAGCTGGAAGTAGACTGTTTTTTCAGTAGGTCCCCACCCACCCTCCCTGTTTTTGTCTTGGTGTTAATCTTGTAAATTTGCACTTGGATACTCCTCCTGGGCTCATCTCATTTGCTCACTCAAATAAAAAAAAAAAAATATATATATATATATATATCTGCTTTTACTGTATTTTTGTTTCTTCCTACTTTATTTTGCTTTTGCGTCATCTTAAAAGTACTCAGTTGTATTTATTACTGCTTGGTGTAACTCATTCTAAGCATTTTAGTTTAAGCACTTGGGCTTCAGACCAATTGTTTTACATTAAGACGGTTTGTGGTCTGCACTGTAGTGGCAGGACAGGTAGCTTACATCCTTCTAAGTTGGGAACTGCTGATTGAGGGCTCAGTGTCTGTTATTCTAAAAGTGTATTAATTCTGGTTAATGCACTTGGGCTTCAGGCCAATTATTTTACATTAAGAGGGTTTGTGGTCTGCACTCTTGTGGGAGGAGAGGCTGGACTCTGCCCTTCTGAGCTGGGAATTTCTGGTTAAAGGCTTATAGTGCCTGCATATCTGAACTGCTTCTTACTGAAATTGGTACACCTTGTTTGCTGTAGCATAGACTAGATCCAGGCCTGCTGAATCTAGCTTTGTTTGTATAACTTGAGCACTAATCCAGGCATTCTTTAAAGTATTCAATTGTATTTATTAATGCTTGGTAGTAACTTGATTAAAGTGTAGCTATCATTCTAAGTCTTGTGGATTAAGCACTTGGGCTTCAGACCAGTTGTTTTACATTAGGAAGGTTTGTGGCCTGCACTGTGGTGGCAGGACAGGTAGCTTACATCCTTCTAAGTTGGGAACTGCTGATTGAGGGCTCAGTGTCTGTTATTCTAAAAATGTATTAATTCTGGTTTAAGCACTTGGGCTTCAGGCCAGTTATTTTACATTGAGGGTTCGTGGTCTGCACTCTTGTGGGAGGAGAGGCTGGACTCTGCCCTTCTGAGCTGGGAATTTCTGGCTAAAGGCTTATAGTGCCTGCATATTTGAACTGCTTCTTATTGAAATTGGTATACCTTGATTGCTGTAGCATAGGCCTGCTGAATCTAGCTTTGTTTGTATGCTTGTTGTTTGTTTGCTTGTTATTTCCCTGAAACGCTAATTCCACCTAAACCGCGGCTTTTCAGCGCTTCTGTGGATCCCTAGTGATATCTGCATTGCTTACTGTACTTATTTCCTTGTTTCACTTGAATGAAAGTTACTGTTTGTCGTTTTTGCATTTAAGTTACCTTTAGCACATTGCATTTAAGTTACCCGGCACTTGCTCACTAAAGCAATTATATAGGTCAGCGCTAAAAAATTAAAGGCACTACACCCTCACAAACTCCCCTTGAGTAACTTGTTCCCCATTGGCCCCTTTTTTTTCAATTATAAAGGAATTCCCAGTACTATTCTAGCATGTCCAAAGGTCAGTTGTCAATCTCCTCTCCGGTTCAGCTGGTGAATCTGGGAATCTTGAGGCAATGTTACAATTGCCTCATGTACACAGACAACCCTGTCCTCCTCCCAACAAATTCCAACACATGTGAGAGATGCAACCATATAGCCAAACTGGAGGCTAAGCTCTCTCAACACAGTACTGGCGTAACCAGTCAGGAGGAAAAGGAAACCACACTCACTACAATTCCAGTCTCACGTAGACCTACGTCGACAGCAAACCAAACACATAAACACACAAAAACGTACTCGGAGGCTCTAAATAAAAATCTGCCTAAGCAGCAGAGACCTCCAAAGCAGACACCCAAGCAACCACTACCCCAAAACAAAACACGTGCAACACATAGCTCACAAAGCCAGTGTGCCGAACAGTCACAGCCCTTAAGGCTAAACAACACACCTGATACACTTGTAATAGGTGAATCTATCGTCAGGCACACTGACGTCCCGCTCACCATGCTGAACAAGGAGAAGGTCACGGTGAGCTGCCTGTCAGGCGCTAGGATCCGCCACATAACACAAGCACTCAGGTCACTCCAAGGCAAGTACAAATATGACTCGGTCATTGTCCATGCTGGTGTGAATGACCTGAGACGTACCTCCCTGGACTACATGAAAAGAGATATAGAGGAGCTCTCTGAGCATGTAGCCCAGGCCGGTATGACCCTGACCTTGAGTAGCATCTTACCCTCACCAAGAATGATGCCACAATATGAAGACAAGATGATCAATTTCAACAATTGGCTTAAGTATTGGTGTCATTCAAAGGGGATCCAATGCCTGTCAGCCTGGTATGACATGCTCGACAAGCCACGATGCTTCGCTTGGGACGGCTTGCACCTATCACCCCTGGGCTTTTGGATATTGGCAAAGGCTCTTGCTACCCCCATAGTGCCTTTTTTAGGCAAGGCTCAAAAGACAAACCCACCTCCATAGGTATCACAAGGGATAAGAAACTAAGAGTAATGCTACTCAACGCCAGAAGTCTAAACGTCAAGATGCATGCACTCGAAACTCTCCTTAGCATGGAGAACATTGGTATCTGTGCAGTAACAGAAACCTGGCTCAAGGCTCCCGAGAGCACCCCAGCACTACCAGGTTATACCTCATACCATGCTTTTCGGCCCCAAAACTTGGACCGAACCACAAAAGGAGGGGGAGTATCAATATTCGTCAAAGATACCCACACCTCCAGGTTGGTGGCACAGCATGAAGCATCAGAGACCATCCATGTGCAACTAACAGTGAGTAAAACTGCCTTCCAGTTTATAGCCTGCTACAGACCACCCTCCCAAACCCAGGAACTCCACCCAGTCTTCCTGAGAACACTGGAAAATATGACAGTCTCTCCAAACACCATTATACTGGTCGACTTCAACTACCCAAACATAGACTGGGGGCATTACTCTAGCTCCAACACCCTAGCCCAAAGGTTCCTAAAATTTATAAACTCAAATGCTATGGATCAACTTGTTACCACTCCCACAAGAGCGGAAAGCATACTGGATCTGATCATCACCAACATGGGGACTCTATGCTCCAGACCAGAAGTGTATCCCTCACTGGTAAGATCAGACCATAAACTAATCTCACTGGATATTCACATCCCGACCCCCACCCCCTGCCCAGAAAACCACAGTGAAAAACTTCTCTAAAGCAAATTTCACACTCCTCAAAACCGAGGTGGAATCCTTCAAAGCCCCCGGGCCTGTGGAAAATCCGTCCCAGACCGCAGAATCCTGTATAAACGCATTCTATGTACACCTTCAGGAATGCGTGGATCATGCAATCCCAAATAAAACCAAGACCCAATCCTCCAAAAGCAGACGTCCTGTCTGGTGGACCCCAGCCATATACAAACTATACAATAGAAGGAGGAAGCTACTACATGATAGAGCAAAATCCCAAAAAGAGAAGGCATCTCTGATCAGTATTAGCAAAAAACTACGGGCACTCATAAAATCGTCTAAGGCCAGCTTCGAGAGAAAAATTGCACAGGACACTAAGGATAATTACAAGGCTTTCTTTAGTTATGTTAGGAACCCGGGTGGGAATTCCTAGATATGCTCAGAATTAGTCCAAAATGACAAAAAAATACACCAAACCCACAGACATTGGCAACATCCTAGCTGACAGGTTCAGCGCAAACTTCTCCCCCCCTCCCCACCAAAAGGGCAAATATCTGTCCCAGCAGAGTGCTGCCCCCATGACATCTCAGATGCTCAGGTAAGATCATAAATTCGTCTCTCCAAAGCAAAAAACACAGCATCAATGGGACCAGACGGTGTCCCGGGCTGCGTCCTACATGAACTCCAAGAAGAGCTAAACCCAAACATAAAACTACTGTTCAATCTTAGCCTTACTACAGGATATGTACCCAAAGAGTGGCGTACAGCAACGGTGGTCCCTCTCCACAAAGATGGTGCCTCAATGGATCTTGGAAACTGTCGCCCCATAAGCCTGACTAGCTTGGTCTGCAAAGCTATGGAAAGGATCATCATGGACCTTATAAATAAAGATATTGGGGACCTACAGACACTGGATCCTACCCAGTTCAGCTTTGTTAAGGGCAGATCCTGCCTCTTAAACCCGGTCGATTTCTTTGAAACAGTCACCACGGCCATTGATGAGGAGAAGGTGGTCCACACAGCCTACCTGGATCTCGCAAAAGCCTTCAATACAGTACCCCGCTCGGGCATTATAGATAAGCTCACCAGCTTAAATATAAACCCCTATGTCACTAGATGGGTTGCAAACTGGCTCAAGGACAGAACCCACATGGTTAGAATTGCTGGAGCCATGTCAGACTCCAAACCAGTTACAAGTGGCGTCCCACAAGGCTCAGTCCTGGGACCTCTCTTGTTCGGTATATATTTCTCAGAGATACTGGCCAACACGGCAGGACTGTGGCTGACCAAGTTCGCAGATGACTGCAAACTGGGCGCCATAATCGACTCTCCAGCCGACACAAACATCCTCCAAAAGGGCCTCATAGAAACAGACAACTGGTGCGAGAGCCATGGCCTCAAGCTAAACGCCAAAAAGTGTATAGTCATCCCGTTTGGCAAAAACAAAGTGCCCACAAATTACCACATAGGTGGTAATCCATTAAGTACGGAAGAAGTAATTAGGGACCTGGGGACCCAAGTTGATAGCAATCTCTCATTTGACAACCATGTGGCCAAAGTGGTTAGAAAAACATTTTATATAGCCCACCTAATCATGAAGGGATTCACATCTAGATCAGGGGAGGTCATCGTGCCTCTTTACTCATCCCTCATCAGGCCCATAATTGAGTACAATGCCCCTTTTGGGATGTACCTTACCAGACACCTGCAGCAACTGGAAAGACCCCAAAAGTACCTCACCAAGAAGATCAAAGGGCTTAAACAGATGCCATATGCTGCCCAGTTAAAGAAACTCCAGCTCTACTCAGTGGCATACCGCCTGCTCAGAGGCGATCTGTGCCTGACGTATAAAGCCATGTCCAACCCGGAATTAATGGACATGCTGCACCTCAGAAAATCCAAATCCCATCGAGCTAAGCGCTCGAGAGATTTGAACCTCAGCACTGAAATAAATAGGACATGCTGGAGGGACAGATTCATAACCCAGAGGCTCCTTTCACTCTGGAATAAAATCCCAGTCCAGGTTAGGCAGAGTCCCTCATTGACTCTCTTCAAGAGGAATCTTGATGAGTGGATGGAGGATCATAGGTTTACCCCGGGTATCACTTCTGTGTCACTTTTGGACAGAGGCACAGTATACTAACCTCAAAAAAGGGCATAGCAAAATTAATTTAAAATGGGTGGCGAAAGCCAAACACACTCTAGCTAGGCGTATAAATGCCCTAGGGCAGATAGCCTAGTATGAACCTATGAACGCACTCTATCCACACATAGAGGCTACAGATAATAGCCATAGATTTAAATTTGCCATCTTAGAACAAAAAATAAACAGTAGAGGAGGAAATATAAAAGTACATTTGGCTGAGAAAGAAGTGACTGACGCATCCACTTCACCGGGATTAACTTACTATCAAACGCATCTTACAAAAGTTACAATAAGGGATAGACATGCACATGTTCACACGCATTTATATCATACATATCTTTATTATGTGACTGTATATTAAATGAAAAGGCATAGTTTTTTTACATTATTACAACAGATATAATTGTTAGGTACAGGAAGAATAATTACAGGATATATAATATCATGAATAATATCATGAATTATATCAATCCAGTCTTTGGACATTGAAATATTAACAGTATATATCTAGCAACTGCTGTAGATATGTGTAACAACTATTCTAGGTCATCTTGACGCCTTTTATAAGCACATAATCGACATTTTAATCTAATTTTATGTATAGTTTATGAACAAAACAAAACTATTTCCATAGGACATTAATTTTATACATTTACATATATACGCATATTTTATACAATTATTGTATGTGTATCTATTTTTATATTTTATATTAATTTATATTTTTATGAAATTGATTATTTATGGATCAGTTGCAAAGGGCAGGTTTACAGTCTATTAGATTTTTTATTATTAAAGCACTAATGGGAGTTTTAGTGCATTGGATTTGAATATGTATAATGTAACACTTTGGTAATATATAGGTTGTATCTTTTTAAATGTTTTTTCTGCTGTGGCGCCAAAAAAAGTGTAAATTAGCCTTTGGTAATTGTATTATTGATTCTGATTAAGTCCACATGCTGGGTGGATGAAAGCGCTTGATCCATTTGTCATTTTGATCTGTCCGTTTGTTGGAGTGTTATTGCCTATTAAAACAGGTCGTATTATAGCTTACTGAGTGTGTCTCTTCCTTCAGGCACCTAATAGTGTTTATTTGATTTCCGTTGTCGCAGTCTCCAACACTATTGCTTCGATCACATTATTAAACATGTGAGAGGCGCAAAAGGTTTATTAATTAAATGAAATGTGAAAAATTAAGATATTTGATAAAATGATCATCAGAAAAGCACATAAGGGGTTTGGAATTCCCTTGGAATTGCAAAACGAGCATATTTAGGGCAAATGGAGCTTGTTTAAAGCAAAATGGGCATGTTTAGCATAAAATGAGCACAAGAAAAGTACAGTGGGCATAAGAGATTTAAACAAGCAAAATGAATATAATAATGGCAAAAAGGGCACATTAAGCATAAATAAAGCAAGGCGACTGCATGTTTTTTGGAAAGTACTGTGTTGTGGCATAACTACTACTTCGTATTGTATTCAGGGCATAACAAGAGATGTTAAGTTGTCATTCTCGCCTTCATTCTTGCTGGATGGGTTCGGAGCAGAGCCTATACTATAGCTCGAGAGCTATTTTTACCGGCTCGAGGCAGCCCTATATCCCATAATACCATGCTCTAACTCCCCAGATCTCATTTGCCGCTTCGCTGCGAGGTTGCGTTTTTACCGGCTCAGGTCAGTTAACTTTTTGTGTAGTTTTTTTAGGTAAAAGGTTAGATTTCCCTATCTAATTATATTCCCCACTGTATTACCTAATCCTTAAATCTTATTAGCTAAATTTTTGTTAAGCCCTTCCCCCCCCCTTTTTTAGTCAAACTTATAGACGGGCCTTCGGGCCTTAGCTCTTCTATAGTTTTTCCTATAGTCCCCCTTTTTAGTGTGTGTGATTGCCTATTTTAGTCAGCCCTTTAACTTCTCCCCTTGTGTTAGAGTTTGAGTGTGAGTTGTGAGTGCTGACTGTGTTAACTCTGTGTCCACCATAATGTCTAAAGACACTAAGATTTCAGGATTCAAGAAGTATGACTTGTGCTGTCAGAAGATGTCTCTGACAGATGGTCACACTTCTTGTGTTTGTTTAGGACCCTTGCACCTGCAGGACTCTTGTTCCGTTTGTCACAGATTTAGTTCAAGAGTCCTGCAGGAGCGCCGTAATAAGTTAATTTTGAGGGGCTTATTGAAGCCCGACGACTCCCCGTCTAAGTCTGGCTCAGGGAAGTTGCCCAAGCCCGCCAAACCCTCTGCTCCAGCTTCTGAGTCGACGGCTGGCGGAACCGAAAGTGCTCCAACATCGGCTCCAGTCGGATCCGATGCGAGCAAGACTTTGCCCACTCCGAAACCCGTTTCAGAGCCGACAACAGCGTGCAAACGCTCTAGATCGCCCTCAGTAGAGTCCGTTCGATCGGCTCCAGGATCGACCTTACCGTCGGAGCGGAGTCATAGGACTCATTCTTCCAGGTCTTCCAGGCTGTCCGACTATGACATTGAGAGGGCGGTCAGTAGACTCCTAAAGTCCCAGGCACTGGCCCAAATAATTCAAAGCCCATCTCATCAGACTGTGGCTCCCTCGGTACCACTTTCGATTCCTCCTCTGACTCTTCAGTTGAGTTCGGAGCCGGAGTTTGTCAGAACCGGGAACTTGCCCACGTCGGAGCCGATACTACCACCTTCGGCTCCAACCTCTTCATTGGCGCCGTCCGTGGAGAGGTCCGGGCGCCGGGACTCCATCGTCGGCTCCAAGGGGGCGAGTGGCATCGAACCCTTGTCCTACCCCGTTCTCCCTCTCGGAGCGTCGGCACTGGTTAGTTCGGCCCAGACATCATTCTCGGAGCCTTCTCTGTCGGCGCCGGGGGCAGTCCTGGTATCCTTGGAGCCAGGGCTGTCTTCAGTGCCTGATAGGGGAGCCTTTGAGGTGATGAGCGTGCTGAATCCGGTGTCCGCTCCAAGGTTGGTTCCTTCAGCTCCTCCCTCTATAGTGCCTGTTACGGTCTCTGGTCATCCTCTTGAAACGGATAGCAGAGATCCATAGCGCAGGGTATCCACTTTGGGTGTCTCTTCCTCATCCGAGGCCTCCTCTGAAGTTTCAGGGGAACCCCCTAGGAAAAGAAAGTGCAAGAGGAAGCATGTGAACTCCCCCGAGTCTCTCACTTTGGACACCGACTTGGATGAGTCTGAGGGTTCCCCGAGATCCTCCTCTGGGGATGTCTCCTTTTCAGACATCCTAGAGATCCTGAAACAGAGGGGGAATTGGTCCACCCTCAAACTCTCCGTGGACAAGTCGGTTTACCCTGATGCTTTTGGGTCTCGCCCTTCCACCTCCTGGGTGTCCCCTCCTTTCAACCCACTGATGGAAGTAGTGGCCAGAAAGGCGTGGACAGCTCCTGACTCTATGGAACCTACCCCTAGGAGGCCTTCTAAATTTATTTCTGCTCCGGTAGACAAACCATTTCTGACCAAGGGTGTCTCGGTAGATGCTATGGTGGTAGCAGCCGCCACTAAGAAGGAATTAGCTGATCCTTCTGTACCTGTTCATCCTCCTAATAAAAGACTCTAGGACTATGGACAGGTACGGTAAGCGGACGTTTGCTTCAGCGACCTTTGCCATCCGGTCGCTGAACTATGTCATTTCACCCGCCTTCAGAGAGATTTGCTCAAAGAACTGGGTGAAACCATACAGGATCTTTCTGCTGCGGGGTATCAGGACAAGATTAACTCCCAGCTGGCTACCCTGAATTCCATTGCCAACTCCTCCATGCGCCTCGTCTCTTATGCAGCCGATGGAGCGAGTAGGGCCGCAGGCACAGGTGTTGCATTGAGACGTCACGCCTGGATGCGACTCTGTAATTTTGCTGATCCCTTCAAGGCATCCTTCACCAACACCCCCTTTAATGGTTCAGAGCTGTTTGGACCTCAGGTGAAGACTACCCTCACCAGGTGCGAGCAGGATGGTAAGACTCTCTCTGCCGTGGGAGTCCACTTTTCCACACCATCTAGACCATACCCTAAAGGTCAGAAGGGTGGAAAGATGTGGTTCCGCAAACCACAGGGAGTCGCGCCTGCCGCACGTGGTGAACTTCCCCCCAGAGGTAGAGGGGGGAACAGTAATAGACGCCGCCCCAGGGGCAGAGGGGGTCCACAGAACCAGGGTTCCAGGGAATCCTTCCCTGACCAACCCTTTCAGCATCCCTGAGAAGCTGCCCGACTGTCCACCTTCGGAGGCAGTCTGGGGAAGATTATCTCTGTACCCGGAAGCCTGGCAATCCCTCTCTTAAGACAAATGGGTACAGTCGATCATATCCGAGGGTTACAAAATCCCCTTCATTTCCCCTTCGATCCAATCGCTGAGACCCCTCCCAGACGTACCACCCGCACAAAGGGGTCAGGCACAGCTAGAGATAAAAAAAAGCTGTTAGAAAAAGAGTCATCCAGGCAGTCCCAGCAGATCAGCTAGGATCCGGAATTTACTCCAGGTTCTTTTTGGTACCAAAAAAGACAGGAGACTGGAGACCCATTTTGGACCTCAACAGACTGAACAAGTCTGTGCAGAAGGCAAAATTTCGGATGGTAACGCTGCAGTCCATTCTGCCCTTCTTGGGCAGAGACAACTGGATGTTCTAGTTAGACCTTCAGGACGCGTACTATCATGTAAAGATACACAGGCGCTCCAGGAGGTTTCTCCACTTCCGGCTGGGAGCCAGTCATTACCAATTCAGAGCCCTGCCCTTTGGTCTCACCACAGCCCCCCGGGTGTTCACCACATGTTTGGCAGTGGTCACGGCTCACCTGAGACAAAAAGTATTCCAGGTGTTTCCATATTTAGACGACTGGCTCATTACCGCTACCACCAAGCAGCATCTTATAGCCAGGGATTACACCATTCGCATTTGCAACAAACTAGGTATTTCCATAAATTTCGCAAAATCCTCCTTGTCGCCTTGTCAATGTATAAACTTCATAGGCGCCGTGTTAAACACCACAGAAATGTCTGCAACATTACCACCTCAGAGAGTGACAGACATACGGCGGAATGTTCAGTTTCTGTTTCATTCCAACAGAATTCAAGTCAAGTTAGTACTGAAAACATTAGGCCTCATGGCAGCGGCGATTCTCCTTCTCCCTTTAGCCCGCTTCCACATGAGAATTCTTCAGTGGATGTTTTTTTCTCAGTGGTCCTTTCAACGGCTCCCAATTACTCACAACATTTTGATAACCCCAACTTGCAAAAAACACCTCTCCTGGTGGATGGTCTCCCCCTCAACTTCTTCAGGGTAGACCCTTTGTTCTTCCCCCTCCCTGATTGGGTGGGGGGGGGGGCACTATCAGGGCAGGACTGTCCAGGGCACATGGCAACAATTAGAATGCCACCTGCACATAAATGTCCTGGAGATGAGAGCAGTGCTTTTATCGTTGCAAGCCCTTCAGGACTCTCTTCCCACGGGGACTATAGCAGTTCAAATGGACAATATGTCTGTAGTGTGGTACATAAACAAGCAGGGCGGAACAAAGTCCTACCCCCTATGTTGAGAAGCACTCAGACTTTGGCAGTGGGTGATCTCCTCACAGCGATTTCTGATAGCAACGCACATCCCCGGGAGGTCCAACGTCATAGCGGACAGACTGAGCAGAACAATTCTCATGCCTCACGAGTGGTCTCTAAATCAAGCGGTAGCAGAGAGAATTTTCCAGAAGTGGGGCCAGCCTTGCTGTGACCTTTTCGCAACACCTCAAAACAGCAAGTGCCTCGACTTCTTCACACTCTTCCCTCTACCAGGCCATCCCCCCAGAGACGCTCTTGTCCACGATTGGCCTCGGGGTCTTCTATACGCTTTTCCCCCCTTTCCATTGATTCCGCAGCTAATTCAGAAAGCAACCGCATTGAGATCCAAAATGGTCCTCATTGCTCCGTACTGGCCTCGACAAGTATGGTTTCCGTTCCTGCACCGTCATCTACTGGAACAGCCCTGGCATCTGGAACCATTTCCAGACCTTTTGACCCATCTGACGGGCAAGCTGCACCAGTTTCTTCACTCCCTCAACCTCACAGCTTGGTTGCTCCACTTCCAACCTTAGCCAGGCTTCCCTTTATTTCTCTTCCTGTCCGTGATATCATTCTTGCCTCCCATAAGTCCAATACTAGGAAGACTTATGCGAGTAAATGGAAGTGTTTTTCGTTCTGGGCAGAAGCTAGGTCCTTAGATCCTTTTAATGCACCAATTCATAAAGTTCTACATTTTCTGCCGGAGCTTTTTCATTCAGTGTCGTCGTCGGCCACTATCAGAGTACAACTAGCGGCCATTGCCAATTTTCATGTAGGGCTCTCGGAAACCAATATTATGTCACATAAACTCTGTAAAGCTTTCCTCAAGGGCATCTTCTTGCTCAGACCTCCCATTAAGGATCCTCCTCCACAATGGGATCTAAATTTAGTGTTAACTTCATTAATTCTCCCTCCCTTTGAGCCTGCAGCTTCTTGTTCCCTCAAGCTTCTCTCTTGGAAAACTCTGTTTTTGGTGGCTATAACATCTGCCAGAAGGGTGTCGGAACTTCAGACCTTGTCTGTCCGTCCCCCTTATTTGGTTTTTCATAAAGACAGGGTAGCTCTCAGAACGAATCCTTCCTTCCTACCAAAAGTCTCGTCTGAATCAAATCTGAACCACACTATTGACTTGCCTGTTTTCTTCCCAAATTATTCAAACAGGGCTGAACAGAAACTACATTCCTTGGATCTTCATAGTCAACTGCGGTATTATCTAGACAGGACAAAACAATTCAGAAAGTCAGAACAGCTCTTCCTCTCTTATGCTGAAGGAAAGAAAGGACTTCCAGTATCAAAGGTAACTCTTTCCAGATGGTTAGCATCCATCATTACCTTTGTCTACGAGTTGAGACACAAACAACTTCCTTCAAGACCTAAGGCTCATTCAACCAGGGCACTATCAACCTCAACAGCCTTTCAAGCAAGGTTACCATTAGATGCCATTTGTGCAGCAGCTACATGGGCTTCTCAACATACTTTTATTACCCATTACAAATTTGATATAGCCTCCAGAAATAGAGCTGACTTTGGTTCCACCGTACTCAGGAGTCTGTTCCGTTGAGCCACCCAGGACCAAGGTGCTAGGGACGCTGTCCCATCCAGCAAGAATGAAGGCGAGAATGACAACTTAACATTAAGAAGTTATGTACCTACCATAACGTTCCATGTTAGTTGTCTTCTTCTCGCCTTCTTTCTTGCGTCCCTCCCTCCTGCCCCCTAGCCTGGACAGACTTGAAGGTCTCTGAGTCCTTCTCTTTCATGATACATAGTTATTCAGCATTATCCGTATCATGAGTATTACCAGCAGGAAGACCATGTTTTTATACAATGGCTTATTTTTTGGTAACAATAAAACTATACTATGTGTTAGCTGTCAACGAGATCTGGGGAGTGGGCGCATGGTATTATGGGATATAGGGCTGCCTCGAGCTGGTAAAAATAGCTCTCGAGCTATAGTGTAGGCTGAGTCGGAGCCGAGGATCGGCTCCGAACCCATCCAGCACGAAAGAAGGCGAGAAGAAGACAACTAACATGGAACGTTATGGTAGGTACATAACTTCTTATTATTTGAAGTGTCTCAAAGTGAGTACAACTGCTTACCGTCTGTGTTTATTACTGTGCATGTATTCTGAAGAGTTTGTGTGCAAAGTGCAACTATTTCATGAAGTACAGTCAAAGTACAGCCAGTTTGAAAAGTTTCTTGTTCTGTGTGTGTGTATTCGCAAAGTGCCGCCATTACAGTGTGTTTCTTGCACTGTAAAGAATTATCTAGCAAAGTACGACCATTTTGGGGGAGTTTGTGTACTGTTTATTCGCAAAGTGCAGTTACTTTGAAATATCTCTTACTCTGAGCTTCTGCCCAGTTCATTCGCACATTGCAGTTATTTTGA
Source organism: Protopterus annectens (assembly GCF_019279795.1). Classification (NCBI taxonomy): domain Eukaryota; kingdom Metazoa; phylum Chordata; order Ceratodontiformes; family Protopteridae; genus Protopterus; species Protopterus annectens. The sequence continues at coordinate 136,208,549 of NC_056742.1, read as the reverse complement.
AATGTTTCTTACACTGATAAGGGGCAATTTCTTGCAGTACATTGATTTCAAGAGTATTACAGTGCCCAAAAGACTTATTTTGCAAAGTTCAGTTATTCAGAGGCTTGTTGTGTTATTGGGCAAAGTTACGAATACTGGCATAAATTTCTGGCATATGTATATGTGTGTGTGTTCGTGCATATTTGCAAAAGCCTTCACTGGTATGTGTTAATAATGGCAGACGGATGTCGAAAGCCCTCACCACTTGTATTTGATCAGAATATTGCAGAGAATTGGAGAGTATTTGAGCAAGAGTATGATGTTTTTATACAATCAGCTTATTTTGACAAAGATGCATGCACCAGAGCATTCATTTTGCTAAACCTAGCTGGGTCAGAGGCCATTGAAAGAGATCATTTGTGTATGCACCAGCAGTATATGAAGGAGAAGGTGAAAATCACCATATTGTTATACAGGCTGAATCAAGGGTGTTTGAAGCGCAGATTTAGAGAAATGTGTAACCCCCAGACAAATATTACATTAGAGAGGCATTTGTTTTACACAAGAGATCAGAAACCAGAGGAAACTTTTGCAGCTTATATTACTTACCTGAGGAACAATGCTAAAATGTGTCGGTTTGGTGACTTAAAAGATGAGTTAATAAAGGAAATGCTTGTGTTTGGTATTAATACTGGTGCTGTGAGAAAGATTTTGCTTCGCGACAGTGATTTAACATTGAGTAAAGGTACTGAGATTTGTCAAATCCATGAAGTTGCAGAAAAGCACACAAGTATGCTTGCAAGTGATAAGAGCATGGTTTTAGCAGGCTTCAGATCTAAGAAAGGAACATACTCAGTGCAGTACAAGCATGAATCCGCAAAACCCAAATCCAGCTTTATTGAACTGTCGCAGTTGTGGTGCCAATCATGACTCTTAGAGAGAAATGCTTAGCATTTGGTCAGCAATGCCACAAGTGTAAAAATGGAACCATTTTCAAAAGTTTTGCAAATCAAGCAAACCTCACACAGTTATAAAGAAGAGTCACTCAAAAAAGTAAGTTGTTCATATAGAGAGCTGCAATTCTACTTTCTACGTAGATGGTGTCAGTAATTGGTGAAAAGGCTGATGCAGTGAATTTGTTGGCTAAGAACAAAGTGTTTTGTTCTGTCCAGACCAATGGTAAATCTGCCAAGCTCAAAGTAGACACTGGTTCAAAGTGTAATGTTATGTCAGCAGACACATTTGCTAAAGTGCGAACTAATGAAGAACTCAATGTTGCTTATGGAAATGAAGAAATTCACACCTACGGCTCAGTAGTGCTTTCATGCTATGCGGCTAGGAATTGCTACAGCTTGTTAGTGTGTGTAGTTCGAAGACCTGTGCAGTCATTATTGGGTCTCGGAGACCATTTGAGAATTAATCTGCTTTCTTTTACCAAAGAAGTTCATGTAAACACATATCTTAGTTACAATTTTTCTGAAGCCATTTTCTCACAGTATGCTGATTATAAGTTGGGCAAACTTTTATGAAGTTAGACCCAGAGGTCAGTCCAGTAGTCAGACCAGCAAGAAAAGTTCCGATAGCAATGCAGAATAAAGTCAAAGGTCTGTTGGATAAAATGGTGCAGCAAGGTGTAATTTGTCCAGTTACAGAACCAACTGAACATGTCTAGTCTGTGGTAGCAGCCCACAAGAAAGGCTCAGATGAAATGAGACTATGTATTGACCCAGTAGGTTTGAAGAAAGCATTAATGAGACCGCATCATCCAATGCATAGAGTCGAGGAAGTCCCAGAACTAATACCGAATGCCACTGTTTTTTTCCATCTTGGATGCAAAAAGTTAATTTTGGTAAGTAATGCTTGATCGCAAATTCTCATTACTGACTACTTCCAGTACCCTGTTTGGCAGGTATAGATTCCTAAGGATGCCATTTGGAATAAATTCTGCAAGTGAAGTCTTCTAGTGTGCAATGGAGCAATTTTTTTCAAGTTATCCTTGTACCATAATAGTAGATGATTTATTGGTTGGCTGCAATGGTAAAGCAGAGCATGACAGAAACCTTATAGTTCTAGACAGAGCACGTGAAGTGAACTTAAAGCCCAATACTCTGAAGTGCAAGTTCAGACTACCGATAGTTACATATGTAGGTAATTTATGTACCAGCACTGGCTTGAGACCAGATCTGTCCAGGCAAGCAGCTATTCTTGAGATGTCAGCACCAGATAATGTTCAAGCTCTACAATATTTTCTTGGCATGGTCAACTATTTAGGCAAGTTTATACTAGACTTCAGTGAGTTGACAGCACCTTTGAGAGAGCTAATGCGCAGAAATGTTACATGGTCTTGTTTGGAACAGCACCAGAAAACATTTGATGACCTTAAGCAAAAAATCGCCACCCCACCTTCATGAAGATACTATGATGCCAATAAACCAGTTAGTCCCTTCCTCTGATGCTTCAAAATTTGGTCTTGGTGCAGTTATTCTTCAGGAAGGCAGACCAGTAGCCTGTGCATCTAGAATCCTTACTCAAACTGAAATGCAATTTGCTCAAATTGAGGAGCTTTGGCAGTAGTAGTTGCATGTTCAGAGGTTCATGATTATATCTATGGTCGAGCTATTCAGATTGAAACTGATCACCAACCTCTAGTTGCTATTCTAAAGAAGCCTGTGCTTTCAGCTGCTGCGAGATTACAAAGAATCCAAAGAATTCCATGATCCTCAAACTGCAAAAGTACAACTTCAAAATGGTCTGTACAAAATGCAGACTTCTTTATCTGGCCGGTACCTTATCCAGATTGCCCAGGAGTACAACGGAACAGCTTGACTGAGAGAATTTTGACTTTGATGTAATGGAAGTGCGTAATTTTTCTACTACGAGACTTGGAGAGCTGAGAGATCATACAAAGACAAGTCCAATTTTGCAAAAGCCCAACCACTACATTAATGTTGGATGCCCATCAAAGCAAACTAGTATACCACCTAAAGTGCAAACTTTTATTTTTCTTACTGAGATGAGATGTTGATGGAAGATGGTATTATTTTCAAAGGGCCTAAAATTGTTGTTCCTGCTTACTTACAACATGAATATATCCAGATTTTGCATCGCGGTCACCCAGGTTCTGAATCTACTAAAAGAAGGGTGAGCGAACTAGTATTTTGGACTTCTCTAGTAAAAGACATTGATAAAGTACTTTCTTCTTGTTCAGTATGCAATAGTGACAACTACCAAAAATGACAAAACTTGCGATGAAATAAAAACGAGAGGCCAGTACTGTGTGAATCCAACCGAAAAAAATGAGGGTTGTAAATGAGGGGTTTTTTAATTGTAATTGCCTGAAGAAGTTTAGCTTATAAGCTAAATGAAAAGCGCTTTACAACACAGTCTCAATAAAACTTTTTTCAGTTGGATTCACACAGTACTGGCCTCTCGTTTTTGTTTCATCGCAAGTTTTGTCATTTTTGATGGTTGTCAGTATGTCTACAGGAAGGGCTTAGCACATCATTGAATTCACCGAACCAACAACAGGAGGGAGCAGGGAACTTAACGTTACTTGCAGAAGTAATGAACCAGAAACTCAAGACCCTGGCTATCCAAGTAGAGACCCTGTCACAGGGTAAAACTACTAGACAGAGTAACAACGTTACATACCCTGTACATAACACAGGTTCTAATATTGGAGCAGGTGCGAGCAACATCATAGAAGGAAATCGGGGACGAAACAACAATAATATGACAACCAATACGGGACTACAAAGCCTACACCATAATTTATCCAACATGGAGAGCTCCACAGTGGCCGTTGGAGTCCCCAATCTGAATGTATGGTTGAGTGACCAACCGCAATTGAATTGCAGTAACACTGACAACACCCTGGAAATACCGACTGGAGGAGCAGTAAACAGTCGGAAAATTGAAGGAGTTCGACTACAAACTTCTGAAAATACGTAAGTTACAACTTGAAAGTAATTATTTTGAACAGTGCAGGAAGGAAGAACTGGTCCCTAAGGGACTTAGGTCCTGGCAGTACCCTACCGGGGTGGTCAGAGGCTCTACATTCCATCTGGACTTAATCAGCCCATTTAATAAACAGGGTCTCGAGTTACTACAACTAATGTCCAAACACTACCAGGAATGGATCAACACTCTTAACTGTAGACGTGAATTTATTGGACATGTAGATTAAGGCTGATATAGATTTTCATCTATACCACTTTGATTACAACAGGACATTTGTTAGCATTAATCAACAGCTAATGAAAGCAAGAGAAACTAAGCTTAGAAAACTACTACAGAGGGACAGAAAGGACTACAACGATGGAGTCGCTTACCCTGATCTGCCCACTTTGCAAACGTGGAATTCGATAGGTTTAAAACAGCAGAGTTTGAACCAACATAACCCAAAAGCGATGACATCAATGCCTAGTAGCCGTGCAGAACCTTACCCATGAGGAGATACACATGGGGAAGCGAGGAACGACCAGAATGGAATACTTATGGAGAACATAGACAAAGTAAACAACTTCAGAGAAGAAGACAATTACAACACTGTAAGGAACACTAACAGTAGCAGGCAAAATTTTCCAAACGCCTGAGGCCAAGACCATTACAAACAACAGCAGAACCAACGGAGGGTCTACAACGCACAAAAGAACAACAAGAAGAGGAAGTAGAATGTGGGGCTGATGAAGGGGTAAGTCTTCATTCAGTTGTTTGTCCAGACACTGATTGTGCCTGTGATTACTGTATGAACACTGACAACGAGGTTACTATGTTGAATACTAATAGTAAAAAATGTAACATAGTAACTAATACAGAAGGGGACTTCCAACATCTTTAACTTTACAGATATACAATTAGACCCCTTAATTGTAGATGTTCTAGCTAAGGGCTTGACTTTTGTCCCTTCATACAAAGTGGATATAGCAAGATTATTAATTGATTTTAAATTGTATATAAGAAAATTTAATTTATGTATTTTAATGGGGAATAATTCAAATCTGAGATTAGAACTGACGCATGTCCCTGGTACTTTTAATCCACCTATTCACCCTACCCTCCTACTTTTTGAAAGACTGTGTGAGATGGACTGTAGATATTAAACACTCCATCACATAAGTCTAACTGTAACACTTTAATGAATTTAAACAAAGAACAGAGAGACTCGTTAAAGAATCTCCAACACCTTCCTGTCCGATTGATGAAGCCAGACAAAGGGGGAGGACTAGTACTGTTGGAAATAGAGGATTACAACACAAGCATGAACAAAGTGTTAGAAGGGGAAGCTTATATAGCGGTTAGTTTAAATGAGGTGAACACAGCTTAAAATAGAATAGGAACATTTATTAATGACGTGTTCATCAATGCACTAATTTATTTGAATATGTTAAACTATTTAACCATGGCTTCCCCCAAAATGCTAATATTATTTGGAGTTACAAAAATCCATAAGAATCAGGAAGACCCTCCTATGTGTGCCCTAGTGGGTGCTAGACAATCCATCACGCATCCTTGTGCAAAGGTTGTTGACAATATTTTAAAAAAATATGTAGCACTTGAATCACAAATCTGTAAAGATTCTTGGTCATTTCTGGACAATGTAAACAAACTGGACTTCAAAGGTGAATACATCTTTGACAATTGACGTATGCGACTTATGTACGGTCGTACCGCAAAATATGGGACTCCAGTGGATAATAGACCACATTAAGTCCAAGGGAGCAGACAAGAATGAAATGAGATTAGTGGAAGAACTACTAGGGATAGTGCTAGGTAATAACTTTATTATGTTCAACAACTGTTACTTTCTACAAAAAAATAGGGGTAGCGATGGGGTCTCCCTGTGGTGTGAGTTTTGCTAATTTAGTGTTGGCTTATTGGGAACACCAAATAATTCTGGACAATATTGAAGTCAACCAACATTTATTCTATTACACTCGCTTTTTGGATGGCATTTTCATGATCATCAAGGGAGACTCCGCACTAGCATTGAATCTGATTGATATATTCAATAAATCCACTAGTTTTTTAAGATTTACTAGTCAATTTAACAGAGATGTTATTAATTATCTAGATGTTGAATTGGCTAAGGATTACACACACCAACAATATCGAGCATGCATTTTTAGGAAGAAGAGATACTCCAACTGCTTTCTTCACTACACCAGTGCTCACCCATACTACCAAAAGAGATTGGTAGTTAAAGGGCAAATGGTGCGAGCAGCTAGGATGACGACGGGACAGGATGAATTCGTAGATGAATATAAAACATTAAAAGCAACGTTTTTAAAAAGAGGCTACCCTAGGGAACTAGTGGAACAACTGATAGATGTTGACCTCAAACAACAACAAGGTATATTTAAACCTATTTTGATGGCCCCCCCATGATGAAGGAGCTTCTGTCAATATTAATTCGAACTCACAAATTGATATAGACGTAAGAGATGTGTCATTGCTTGACACTAAACTATCAGGAGCCCATTACAAACTTAGCTTCACTTTTACATTTAACACTGACCATTTAACTGTCAAGAACATTGTGTTCAAGAACTGGGGACTTCTAACCAGTGATAGGGACCTTATAGAAAAAATAGGGGACCACCCAGTTTTAACATATAGGAAAGGGCAGAACCTTAAACTAATGTTAGAAAACAACAAAATTAGAGGTAAAAAATTCCCAGGCACATATAAATGTAAAGCATGCAACCAATGTAGACACAGGCATCAGATTTACAATAAGAGGCAGACATTACTACACAAAAGAGAAATACAACTGCAATTCAAAATCAATAGTCGTACCTAGCACAATGTTATAGTTGCCCAGCATATTACATTGGCAAGACGGACCGTAGACTTAGAGATAGGGTGTATGAACACACCTATTACATTAGTAAGGGTAAACAAGAGAGTCCCCTAGCTAGACATTGTAAGGACCATCCAGGACATGGGTTCAAATTCAGAGTCATTGACTCAATTAAGATCGATCCCAGAGGGGGCCCTTTTTCACTACTACTTGAACTAGAATTGCTGTGGCAACTGAGGTTGAATTCACACTATTGGCCTGGGTTAAACGAAGCCTGCTCAATAATGCCTTTATTGAAACTTAAAAACTTAATGAGATAACACTTCATCTTAGATTGGCCCCCTAGAGTAGTTGGACTTAAACTAAGTATTAGATATTTTTAGGACATATTGTGATAACTTAGTATATCCACCTACTTGTCACTATCCTTATAACCTGCCGGCACCTTGTATTTTATGGGATTCACCCCTTATGTTATTAAAAGGCACATCAAACCTGTTTAAGGACCTACATGTGTTTACTCATAATAAAATTAAAACATTTATAATTAGGGATTGATTGTGAGATACGGAAACTTAACTGACTTTTTCGAGTCAGTGTGTACAGCTTAAGACAAAAGCTTCTGAGATTTTTAAATAAATATTTTTTTACATTTTTTATGTGAATTTTTAATTATTTATTAGAAGTATTCATACTAATGGTGTATACATTAATTTTAACTAGTATTAAGAGTTGTGATTATTTGCTTCTTGTATTGGCAACACATCTTATTACATTGAATATTACGTTAGCAACGAACTTAACTAATTTCTTGTTCGTTTTCAACAAATGAAATATATTTTTTCTTATATAGATTTATATACAGTAAACATACTGAATTAAACCAATTGTTAATTTGAACATGTTATAGAATTGTAGTAACACCACTGGTTTTAAATGTTGTTTCATCTTTGTAAATGTAAATATAAAAATCTTTGAGTGATTCACCTTTAAGAAGGGCCGACCAGGCACTGAAGGGTGTGTCTTTATAAATGAGGGTTTTTTTTTTTAATTGTAATTGTCTGAAGAAGTTTAGCTTATGAGCTAAACGAAAAGCGCTTTACAACACAGTCTCAATAAAACTTTTTTCGGTTGGATTCACACAGTACTGGCCTCTCATTTTTATCAGTATGCAATAGTACTAGACCAGATTTGCAGAGAGAACCACTTCAGCTAAGTCAAGTTCTTGAACTACCTTGGTCAACAGTAGCCACTGATATATTCGAGTGGAACAATCAGCATTACTTAGTATCGGTAGCCTCTTATTCAAATTGGTTTGAGATTGATTTACTACCTAATCTAATGTCCACTGCTATCACCAAGTTGAAACATCATTTCTCAGTCCATGGTAGTCCACATAAAGTTGTTTCTGACAATGGTACTCTATTTACTTGTCAGTTGTTTCAGAGATTTGCAAGATAATGGAACTTTGTATATGTTACTAGTAGTCCAGAATATCCACAGTAAAATGGACTACCTGATTGTGCAGTACAGAGTGCAAAGCAATTACTTGAGTGGTCAAAGTGTGACAGTACCAATGTCTTTTTTTAATCTACTTAATCTCAGAAACATATCCTGTGGTGATATACTTGGCTCACCTGCTCAGAGACTTCTATCCAGGCAAACCAGAACAACACTGCCTATTAGTTCCAGTTTGTTGAGGCCTAAAGCTAAGAACAAAGGAACCATTAGAGCCCAATTATTCAGGAAGCTTTCTTTCCAGAAGTCCAGTTATGATAAATCGAGCAGATTTCTTCATCCATTGAAAGGAGGAGAGACCGTGAGGATTCAAACTGTGAAAAGTTTCAACCGGATTGGTCAAGTAACACGTTTATGTACCGAGCCGAGATCCTACTTCATAGAATTGGAGGGTGTGGAGTACAGGGGAAATCGCCTTGTACCAGAATCGATATTGCAACATTGTTCCTGTGATACAGACTCTAGATCTCAGGGCAGTCCAGACAATATTCGTGTTGCAGAACGTGTCTTAACTTCTGCTTCCATTCCTGATGTGTCCCTAAGGTTGAACATTCAGTAGAGACTGTCCCAGTTGCTAAGTTTAATTCTAAATGTTATGTCAATGATTTGGATGCATTTCCAGACCTAGTGTGAAATGCACAGCAACTTGGACATAGTTGTATATGTGTATCTAGTTCTATATAATTTCATGACAAATAATTATTTGTATTGATTGCATATCAACTTATGTCAGTATTGCATGACCTTTTTTCAAAGAAGGAGGATGTAGAACAGAGAGCATGTGCTGTATCTTTAAGAATCGTTTCAAGGACTGAAAGTGCTTATAAATAGAAAGCAGGTGCTAACTTCAGTGCCATTTTGAAAGTGCAGCCAGAGAGTGAGGATGTATGAATGTCATAGCTAGTTTATATACAAGTTTATCCAAGTTAGTCATTAAGCCTCAATCCTGATTTGTTTGTACATAATAAAGCTGCTTGAACAGAACACACAAAGACTCGTCTATTACATCCTGATTGGACGAGCGACAGGTTCCCTTTTCTGTATTCTAACAGTGACACTTCTTGTCTTAATTGCTTTATAGTTTTCTCTATTTAGTGCTTCCATGATGGCATTTTATTTCTTCCCTTCTTGCTCTGTATTTTTATAAGACTTCATCAGTTAGTGATTTAGCTGCACAGTAATGTATCTTATTTACTTGCTATATCAGACATTTTTAATAGTCTTGATTACTGTGTTAATCTATTTTGTCAGACTTCTGACATTTTGTGTCTTATTTACTTTCTGTAATCTATTTTCTTTCATTGATGATATGTCTATCCATCTCTGTTAAATCAAGCAACTCTTCCATTGGATCATTTTCTTCTAAACTGAGGGTACATTCTCTGCTTTGTTTTTCCTGTGGACATTCTACAGAAAGTTCCAGAATGTCTTCCTGTGACATCCTCTTCAGCTGCATCCTACGTCATCCATTGCTCCTTCATACATGAATTCATTGACCCATCATTCTGTAACATTAGCTGCATCAGAGTTGCCACTGTTTCCTGCTCTTTCCCTTGCCTTGCAGCTTGAACTGAGCATTTATAATGGTTTCCTACAGAAGCTCCAGAGCATCATCATGTGACAAGTGAATCATATTCTTCCCATACCACCGGTTTCTACTTAATTTGAAAACTCATTCTTCCATTATACTGAGATGTTACTTTAGTTGAATTCTCTACACGAAATCCTTCACTTCACAGATAATTCCTAACCTCAGTTTCTATTTCTTTAACTTCTGCAGTACTAATCCTCTTTTCTTCTTTCCCCCTTTTTCTTTTTTTTTTTATTGTGAAACTTTCCATATCTGGGTGCCATTGCCTGTATTTCTTTCCAAATCTCTCTAGTACTGCTTTTTTATTGATTAGTTTTGCTTTCTCCTGTGCATAAATATTTTACCATACAAAATCTCTCTTCCTTTCCCATGTCCATATTTCTTCAGATGCTTCCCATTCCACCTGTTTCTCCTTGATTTGTGGATTCATTGTGCCATCATGCTATGACATAACCTGTGTTACTTTCTACATTAAGTGCTTCACTTTGCAGGTATTCCACAACTTCTTTTTTTTTACTTCTACCTTACTAAGCTTGTGTTCTGTGTTCCCCTTGTGTTTCGTGTGTCTGTGTGTGGTGACATTTTCTATATCTGGATGCCTTTGCATGTATTTGTCTTTAAATATCTTTGGAGTTGCTTTTTTTGTATTGATTAGTTTGGCTTTCCCCTTTGGATTAATATTGTACCATATCAGATCTCTCTCTTGTTCATAGGTGTGTAGAAGGCTAATGGACCTGGGGCCTTTACAAGCCTAGCCCATAGAAGTGCCCTGGCGTTGTGCTGCCCGTCATTAGTTACCAGTGCCTCTATCAAGTAGAGCCACTGGAGTGATCCCTGGGGTGAACTTTCTATTTCCCATCCACTCCTCAAGATTTCACTTGAAGAGGGCTAGTGAGGTGCTCTGCTTGACATGTATGGGAAGTCTATTCCAGAGCATGGGTAGACTCTGGGTTATGAACCTGTCCCTTCACCATGACGTTCTTCGTGTTTCACTGTTGCAGTCATTACATTTGGGTAATCTGTTGGCAGGTTGCCCTCAGTCGGCCTGAATTCCAAAGTCTTGGGTCCTGCGTCGGTTGCTATCTTCTCTTCATGACGTCAGGTCATCAGAGGTATAAAACATGCAGCCGACGCCATTTTCCCCAGTCTTTCTTGCCGCGCGGTGCCCGAAGCAGAAGCATTTCGCAAGTGCCGGTCGGCCAACTACTGAAATATTCGAGTTTGAGTTTGATCTGAAGTCTTCACTAAAGCTAAGTACCTCGTTGGGGAAACTTTTTTCTTGCTTTTTACCGATGTCAGAAAAAGTTAATAATTGTATTACTTGTGGGAAGCAAATACCTCATAAGGATTTCCATTTATACTGTATTCCTTGCCTAGGCCCTGATCACAACGTGCCTGGCTGTCGTTTTTGTGCTAGATTTAACCAACTCACTATTAAGCGTCAATATATTTTTGCATCAAAGTATTTTGGAAACAGATTTAACTATCCAGAAATGTCGTCTGTTAGCAATCCGACTACCGGAGTACATAAAAATCGCAAAGAAAAGGACAGAGAAAGGCAGTCGAGATCCAAAACGACGACGAAGCTTCTCCTAAGCCAGTCGCCGGTTCGCCGGTACTCAGTGAGGTGCTTCCGCAGCCCCTGATACCTGCTACCTTCGAGTTGCAGGCCTCTACCGACACCCATGTGGAGTGCGGCATGCCGCAAGATACTCAAGGTATTGGACCGACGGATGTATCTCCCTCGGATGGGTCTGGAGCTGCTGAGCAGGCACCTGCTTCTGAAGGTGTATTCAGACCTCAACATTTGTATATCAAACAGACGACAGCTGCAAAACCAAAGACAAAAGCGACTTCTGAAACTAAAAAACTGATGCATGAGCCATGTGCACAGGCCTCTATGCCTAAAAATCAGATGATCAAAATGGCTGAAGACCTTATTACCTTGATCAGGGGTACCCATCCCCCTCCAGATAAGAGGCCTAGGCAAGACACTGATTATGAATCTTCAGATCAGGTTTCTATTTCTTCTGATTCCTCTTCTGATCAGCAATTATTTATACCTCCCTATGAGGATTCTGATGCTAAGGAGTCTATTCCATCTGCATCTCCTGCTGAGGATTATTTGTTTGGCGAAACCTTGCATAACTTTGAGGGAGCATTTTCACTGGGAGAGTCGAGACTTCTCAGAATCAAAAAAAGAGGCTCAGGGATTTCCTCCTCCTCCCTCAGCACAAGCCTTTAGCCATTCCCCCTGTTTTAGACATTGTGGATGATGTGTTTTTGGAGTCAAGTTTGAGCCCTGATTCCTTACCTCTGTCTCCCAGTAAGCCTGACAGATATTACTGGGTCCCTGACTCACATAATTTTTTATTTAGAAACCCTGCTGCTGATCCTGAAACTATTTCACAGAGTCCAAAGGGAGTTAAGGCCTCAACAGCAAAAAATCCTACCCCCTCAGACAGAGATTCAAGGGCACTAGACAGATGGGGGGGAAAAGGATTATACATCTGCAACCTTGGCAATCAGGGCCTTAAACTGTCAGTTTCATATGGTAAAGTCCCATCAACATGTTATGGGATTGCTGAAACAGAAAATTATGTTGATTTCAGAATGCGCAGAAAATAAAGAATTGCAGGAATTATTGCATGCAGCTGAACAGGTTGGAAAGCATACTTTGCAATGTGGTTTTGATTCCTTAGAGGCCTCCTGCCGGGCCGCAGTTACTGGATCTGTGATTAGGAGGCATGCCTGGTTAAAGGAACAAAATTTGCCTGATCATGTTAAAGCTAAATTGCTAGATGCACCTTTACAGCATGATTCTCTGTTTGGTATTAAGGCAGAAGAGGTTTTAAAGAAAATGGAAGACAAAGCTAAGTCTATGCAAACTGTTAAAGACTTCTTACAAGTAATGCCACCAAGATTCAGTAGACACTGGCCTACAAAAAATTGGTCCTTTCCTGTGTCAGTCAGAGCTCAAAGGGGCAAATCCAGACGCCCTAAGGGTTCCAGATGCCAGGTGCAAGATTCATACAGGTCAAAGCAATGGGGCATTTCAGCCTCCAAATCTGGAGGAGATAAAGTGCAAACCTACAGAAAACAATCCCAATGACTTCCCTCTGCCTACACCAAGCACTTATCTTTTGGCAGCACCCATAGGGGGAAAGTTGGCACTTGTTGCTCAAAATTGGCAGTTAATAACCCAAGACAAGTGGGTACTAAACATAGTATCACAGGGAAACGGATTCCATTTCCACACTCTGCCAATGGCAAATGGTTGGCCAGATCTGCCAAAAAAATCAATGGGCAGAGGCACAAACAGGTTACGTCCCTCACGGATATGGGGGCCATTCAGCCAGTACCTGAACAGGAAAAAGGACAAGGTTTTTACTCAAGACTGTTCTTGGTACCCAGAAAGGACAAGGCCTGGTGACCAATACTGGATTTATCGATTTTGAACACATACCTGGACATTCCAAATTTCAAAATGCTGACTTTGCAGCAGCTTCTGCCCATGCTGGGCAAGCATGCATGGCTGGTGACATTATACCTAAAAGAGGCATACCTGCATGTCCCAATAAGACAGTTGTGCAGAAGATATCTCAGATTCAAGGCTGGCTTAATGCATTACCAATTCTCTGCACTGTCCTTTGGCTTATCTACTGCACCCAGGATCTTTACAAAGTGCCTGGCACCAGTAATTGCATTTTACAAAGGAGTGTACAAATATATCCTTACTTAGACTACTGTCTCATTCAAGCAGAGAACAAGGACATTTTTCTTCAACACCTGGCATTTGTGAAAAGGCTTCTAACATGCCTAGGGTACACAATAAACAAAAAGAAATCACAACTGGTACCCTCTCAAAAGATAACATTCCTGGGTGCAAGCTTGAATACAACTGCCCACATGGCTTCCCTCATGCCAGACAAGCAAAGGCAACTGACTACTTACTTCAAACTGATGGCAACAAAAACCCAGTTATCTGCAAAACAAATTCTGCAGGCTCTGGGCTTCATGGCATCCTGCATTCTACTGATTCCATATGCAAGACTGCATATGAGGAAACTTCAGTGGTACCTGAAAAGTTTATGGAGTCAACATTCTCACAGTCTAGAAGCAATGATTCCTCTCATTCCCTGCCTACAACAGGAGTTTCTATGGTGGGCAAAGGCATGTCACCAAAACTTCGGACGGGGCCTTCACTCTCCCCCTTGCCAGCCAAACCTTAACAACAAATGCTTTGGATTATGCCTGGGGGGCCCACATGACAGGAAAATGCATTCAGGGCATATGGACCCCTAAACAAATGCATCTACATATCAACCAGAAAGAGATGCTAGCTGTTCGCCTTCAAGGACTTACTTCATCCAGGACAACTACTGATAAAGACGGACAACACCACAGTCATGTGGTATATAAACAAGCAAGAGAGCACACATTCATGCCCCCTTTGCAGATTAGCCATGGCACTGTGGGACACAGCTTTGACCTACCAAATACATCTTCAAGCTCAGTTCCTGCCAGGAAAACAAAATAAACTGGCAGACGATTTAAGCAGAAACCTTGTGGATCCTCACGAGTGGAAACTAAATCCACAAGTCTTCAGCATGATAACAGAGAAATGGGGGAGCCCAGACATAGATCTATTTGCCTCACCTCAAAATTATCAATTGAAAAGATTCTGCACAAGGACTTATCACAGACAAGCATGGAAAGTGGACGCCCTATCCTTCAGTTGGAAAAACCTATCAGTTTATGCCTTTCTTCCACTGCCTCTTCACCCCAAGGTCCTCCTAAAAGTCAGACAAGAGAAACCAAAGATGATACTAATTGCCCTGGACTGGCCCCGCCAGTACTGGTACCCAATCCTAAGGAACCTGTCTCAATACCCAGCTTGGACCTTACCTCAAAAGACCTCAACTACTGTCCCAGCAAAACAATCAGATCCTGCACAATCAACTACAGACACTGAACCTGGCAGAATGGCTGATCGTATAGTTATACAAACACCATCTCTCAGTAAAGCTGTGATGGATGTCATTTTGGAAGCCAGAATGCCTAGTACTAGAAAATCTTATGCTGACAAATGGAAGTGATTCTGTGCTTGGAATCAACCACAAGGAACTGATACAGCAGAACCAAATATTCCTCAGTTACTACAATACTTAACTGAGATGCTTGACAAAGGCCTATCTTTCTCATCAATTAAAATCCATGCCTCTGCCATTTTGGCTCATTATAATACAGAGCCATCAATCTTTTCTCATCCTTTATTAAAGCAGTATCTTAGAGGAGCCAAAAATTTAAGGCCTCCTAGAAGATCACCGTTACCTGCATGGGACCTCAATTATGTGTTGGAAAAGCCCACCCTGCTTCCATTTGAACCAGCTGCTACCGCTGATATAAAGTTCTTATCATGGAAAACAGCTCTGCTACTAGCAATTACTTCAGCAAGAAGAGTTTCAGAGCCACAGGCCCTCATGGCTGTAGAGCCTTTTATCATATTTTACCCAGACAGGGTGTCTCTGAGGACAAATCCTACTTTTATGCCTAAGGTGGTTTCCAGTGTGGCTATTAACCAAACAATTAATCTGCCAACCTTTTATCCAAATCCGCAGAACAAGGGGGAGAGAATTCTGCATTCCTTGGACGTACACAGACCGCTAAGATTCTACTTGAGCAGGACTAAAGCTCTAAGGAAAACTGAGCAATTACTAGTGTCATATGCTGCAGGATCAGAAGGAAAGGCTATTTCAAAGCAGACAGTTTCAAAGTGGATAAGCCACTGCATCCGTTTCTGCTACCTACACCATGGTAAACCTGTGCCCAAGGGCATTAGGTCTCATTCCACCAGAGCTGTTGCTACTTCAGCAGCCTTTCTCAGAGGAGTACCAACCAAAGACATTCTAGAGGCTGCTACTTGGAGTTCTGTTCACACCTTTATAAAGCATTATCATTTGCCTCTCTACTCTAAGTCCAGGGCAGGCTTTGCCACTGCAGTGCTGCAGGGCCTTATAGCCGCACCTAATGCTGTTTAGCTCCAACCTCCCAACCATAGCTTGGGGATTCAACCCAAATGTAATGACTGCCACAGTGAAACACGAAGAACATAGTACAGTTGTGTACACTTACCATAAATGTAGATGTTCGAGTGTATTCACTGTTGCAGTCAAGGTTACCCTCCCGCCATTCCCCTGTCATTCTGGAGTTTATCTTTCCTTCTCTATCTTCTACAAGCTATGTGGTGTATTTGCTTGTAGATGAAGGTAAAGTTTATATTGATGCATGTATATATATTTTTGTTACCTTTTTGGGGGCACCTGACATCGGGGGCAAGAAAAACTAAAAAAAAAATGGCGTCTGCTGCATGTTTTATACCCCTGACCACCCGACGTCATGGAAGAGAAGACAGCAATCGACGCAGGACCCAAGACTTTGGAATTCAAGCCAACTGTGGGCAACCTGCCAGCAGATTACCCAAATGTAATGACTGCAACAATGAATGCACTCAAACATCTACATTTATGGTAAGTGTACACAACTGTACTTTCTGTTTATTGTGGTAATAAGGTTGAGGTCTCTGGAGTGTGTGGTGCAGAGGGACTGGGATTTCTATAGATGTAGCATTTCTAACAGAGCTGGGTCAGACATGGCTTTGTAAGTCGAGCAGAGATCGCCTCTTAGTAGACTGTATGAGACAGAGAATAGCTGGAGTTTTTTGAGTCTGTCCATGTAGGACGTGTGTTTAAGGCTTAGGATCCTCTTTGTGAGGTACTTTTGTGGCCTCTCCAACTGTTGCAGGTGTCTAGTGAGGTACGTGCCAAATGAGGCATTATACTCTACGATTGGTCTAATGAGGGAAGAGTTGAGAGAAATGATGACCTCTTTCTTCCTGGATGCAAAACCCTTGGTAATGAGATGTGCCACATAGAAGGACTTTCTGACCACAGTGGCAATGTGGTGGTCGAAGGAGAGGTTGCTGTCATCCTGTGTCCCTAGATCTCCTATAACGCCTTCAGTGTTTAGTGGGCTACCATCAATGTGGTAATTAGTGGGAATCGAGTTTTTCCCAAAGGAAATGACAACGCATTTTTTTGGCATTAAGCTTAACGCCATGGTTTCAACACCAGTCATTGGTCTCAGTGAGCCCTTTCTGTATGATGTCTACATCACTCGGGGAGCTAATAATGGCTCTGAGCTTGCAGTCATCTGCGAATTTGTCAGCCAGAGTCCTTCCGTGTTGGCATGGACTTCTGAGAAGTAGATGCAAAACAGGAGAGGACCCAGGACCCAATACCTGTGGGACCCCAGTCGTGACTGGTCGGCAGTCTGACCTGGAAGTCCGCTACTTTCACACTGTAGGTTCTATCTGTGAGCCAGTTTGTACCCCACCTAACGATATAGGGGTTGATGCCTAGTTTGCTGAGTTTACCAGTAATTCCTGAGTGAGGAATGGTATCCAAAGGCCTTGGCTAGATTGAGGTAGGCTGTATGAACTGCCTTACCTTCACCCACTGCTCTGGTGAGTAACTCAGAGAAGTCAACCAGTTTGAGCAGGCATGATCTACCTTTCACAAAACCAAATTGCGTGGGATCCAGAGTTTGGAGATTCCCTATGTCCTTGTTAATTAGGTCCATGATGATGCGCTTCGTAGCCTTACATATCAGACTCATTAGGCTTATGGGACAATAATTTCCAGGGTCTGTAGTCTCTCCTCCTTTATGGAGAGGGGATGACTGTAACAGTGTGCCATTCGGTTGAGACAAAGCCTGAGATGAGGCTGTGAGTGAACAGAGCGCACACACGTGGTGCCAGTTCACTTTGTAATTCATGTAGAACACAGTCAGGGATTTTGTCGGGTCCCATGGAAGATGTATTCTTGACCTTAGACAATGCAGTTTAAGCTATAGTGCAGTAATGTTGGTTGCCTGGCATTCTTCTGGTATTGAGATTGGACTTTTGGGGGGGGGTAGAGTTGGCACTGAGTCTGTAGGCCAGAATGTTGGCAATATCTGTTGGCTCAGTATAGGAGGTGCCATTATGCAGTAACTTAGAGCAAATCTGGGTATTGCCATGGAGATCCTTGATATAACTATAGAAGGCTTTATGGTTGTTTTTAGTGTCTGCTACAATTCTGCCTTCATAGCTGGCTTTGGAGGTTTTGATGAGGGATCTCAGCTTTTTGTTGAGGCTAATAAGGGAATTTTTCCAGTCTTGTGACTTCACATTTTTCTGCAACAGTTTCTTCCTTCTGTTGTAGAGTTTAGTAATGGCAGGTGGCCACCAGACTGGCTTCCTTTTTTTTGGAGGAAAGCATCTTGGTATGGCTAGTCCCATACATTTATGCACGTGTTTGTATAGTGCATTGGTGTATGATTCGGCAGACATGCATCTATTTTCCATTGGCATGGGTGCCATGAAGTTAGCCATTCTGATTTTAGGAGTTCAAAGTCAGCTTTGGAGAAGTTTTTCATGGTGGATACCTTTGCAGGGGGGGGGGGGTGGATTTCCAAGGTGATTAGTTTGTGGTTGGATCTAACCAGGGAGGAATTGACTACTGGTGTAAAGCACCAGTTGCCCATGTTAGTAATAACCAGGTCAGGTATGTTGTTTCCTCTAGTGGGGGTAAGAATGAGCTGGTCCAGGGCATTGGAATTGATGAAGTCCAGGAAGCGTTGGGTCAGTGCATTGGTGTTTGAGTAGTATTCCCAGCTGATGGAGGGGTAGTTGAAGTCGCCTAGCATGAGAGTGTTTGGTTGGATCTTAATAGTTTCCAGGGTGCTTAGGAATATGGAGTGAGAGTCTTCGGACATGGTTGGGGACCTGTAGCGGGCTACGACCTGAATTGACGTCTTACCCAATGTTAGTTGGACATGGAGTATTTCAGATGCATATGCTGGGCTACTAGTCTGGAGGTGTGCATATCCTTTATGAATATGGAGACACCACTGCCTTTGGGGTTTCGGTCCATGTTCTGGGGCCGAAAAGTGTGTAATAAGTCGTAGCCTGGTAGCGCAGGGGTGCTTTCTGCTGCTTTAAACCAGGTCTCCATTACAGCACAAATTTCTGTGCTCTCCATTTTGAGGAGTGCCTTGAGTGAGTGCATCCTGAGATTTAGACTTCTAGCAGTGAGCAGCATAACCCTCAGATTGCATTTATTTATAGCTGTTATGGTGGTAATTTGGTCTTTGGAACACACTCTAAAAAAGGCACTATATGGGGTGGCAAGAGCCTTAGCCAGTACCCGGAAATCCAGGGGTGACAGATGCAGGCCATCTCTGGCAAAGCATCGAGGTCTGTCAGTCGTCATCCCAAGCAGACAAATACTGGATCCCCTTAGAATGACACCAGAAACAGCCTATTGTTGAAGTCAATTTTCTTTTTTACCTTTCAAAAATATCTGTTCTTTATATTTTCACACTTCCCCGTCACTTCTTTGTTTGCTTATGCAATGATCTGCTGTAGTAATGAAAATAATTTTGTATTTGAAGACTTTGACAGTTTTTCTTGTGCAAGTATTTTTCCTTCCACTAATATCTTAATCTTTTCTGAATGTCTTTCTGTCTGGAAGTTCTGGGCTTCTTGCGTTTTACATAATTTCTTCCTTATCCTGAATAGTCCATTCTTGTCATCTTTATGGCTCTTTTTTTTTTTTTGGCCTTTCAGTTTTTGTGGACTACTGCTGCCTTCTACAGTGGGGGCACCATCCTCCCCCTGAGCATTTTCTAACCCCATTGTAGGAATATTTCCACGTCTTGAGGATTCTACTCTGCCATTTTTTTCTGAGGCCTGCCACCAATGCAGACACCAGGATTGGGCACTCTTTTATTCTGGGACCTGCTCTTCTATCTGGCCTTTTCATTTTTTAACTTGCTGCTCTCCATGATGTATGCTATTTAAAATTATTGTTGTTGTGTCTTTCAGCTTATCCCGGTTAGGGGTTGCCACAGCGGAACTCCGGTCCACTAATGTTTGGTAGTGGATTTTTACGTGCCGAGTTACCAGCCCTGACGCACAACCTTCAGTGAAGGCACACTCATTCACGCATGCCTCCACACAGAAGACGCTCTAGCTGAGAATCGAATGGGACAGCATCTTGCTGTGAGGTGACAACACTACCGCAGCACCACTACCACGGGACACGATGTATGCTATTTAAAATACAATCTATATATTAGTGTCGCCTTGGTGAGTTTTTTGTGAAAACAGGGTCCACCATGTGAAAGTACGTGCCAAGATTTGAGGATGACTTCAGTCCCCACAATACTACTTTTTCCTGCTGATTTCATCATCTATTCATTCGGACCATTATGACTATACCTCTTGACAGAATGATGAATGTGTAGTTCTAGTTACAGCAAAGGATGCTGAACTTGTGTAATTTGTATAGTACACAAACACAACAGTCCACATTGCAGTCCCATTATTCTTCACCCATTTTATAATAAAGTTGACAGTTGGGGTGCAGCCAGGGTTGCCAGATTTGGAAAGGGACAGATAAAGACCAAAAAAAGGTCTTTCATGCGGAACAGCAGGCAGTTCTACATTAAACAGAAGTAGCTGTGCTTTGCGATTTTTTTTTTATTGGCTCGTATGCCTGTATATGAGCCAGTCACAAAATTGCAAAGCAGAGCCTTTTCTGTTCAGTGGGAAACAGCTCGCTGTTCCGCATTGATCAGACTTGGCTCCACTTTGTTATAAGCTCGTATACTGGCATATGGGCCGATCATAAATCACAAAGTGGAGGCTGTTTCTCCAGGATTTTAACTGGCAGTGCTGAAGTCAGGATTGGGCTTCTGATCCCGGGACAGTCCCGCTCAAATAGGGACGTCTGGCAACACTGGGTGCAGCTCACATTAGCAGAGTATATCTTTTTATAGCTGGCAGCAAAATAAGCAATGCAGTTCTTTTTAGCACCTGTTAAAGTGAAATGGACAGCAGAAAAGTGGTTAGAGAGTTTAATAAAGTTGTGCGGTGGAAAGGCTGTAATGAAACTTTAAGCATTTGAGCTTCTGCAGTGAAATGCATTGTGAAATATGTTGTGACTTTGCTAGTCTAAAATGTCTGCTGATATTGTTCCTGTTCTTTTATTGTTACAGGAATGGTTAAACACATCACAGGGGGCTACACTGTGACCTATCACCCTGATGGACCTGAAGGCCAGGCCTATGAGATTGACTTCACACCACCATTCAGGCGAGTTAGTATGGTAGATGAGTTGGAAAAGGTTCTGCAGGTGAAACTGCCCCCAACTGACCAATTTGAAACTGAAGGTGAGATTACATTGGTAATAAGAAGCTGGAAATGAGTTGTGGCATCAGAAAAGGTCACAGGATGTAAGTGTAGGTTGTAAATGAAAGGAGTTCCATTGATGCCCATAACACATTCCAATACTCATAACATATGATGTTATGTGATCCTATCTCGCCTACATTCTGAATGATGGGTTCGGAGCCGATCCCTCGGCTCCGACTCGGCACGCTTATGCCAAAGAGCGAAGTCTCTTACTGGCTGAGCTTACCATATCCCAGGATGCACCACTACCAGTCCCCCAGATCTCGTTTGCCGCTAACAAGTGAAGACGTGGTCTCGAGCTGGCTGAGTTAAGTAGTGATTATTTCACTAGTTTTTCTGTCAGGTTTTTCTTCTTTTTCTACAAAAAGCTGTTTTAACAGCTATTCTTGTGTTTTGAGTGTGTTTGACAAAATTCACTTGGTGAATTCTTGTGTTGTGAGTGACCAGGAGTACCTCTTGTCTGGAAAGGCCTTTCCCGGTCTTTTTGTTTGTAGGTGACTTCGGTTCTGTTTTGAATCATTTACTTTTCTCTTCTTAAATAAGAACTAGCGGAGAAATTATTATATTACAGAGTTGGTGCTGTGTTTGACTAACTCACAGTATTGCGAGTGATAACTGTAAGCCTACTCTAGGTGTATTACCAGTGTTCTTTCAGTTACCTTTGAAAATTTCCATAATGTCTCAGAATCCCAGGCCTTCGGCTTCAAGAAATGTAAAATGTAGCTTCAAAATGTCCATCACGGACGATCACTTTCGCTATGTGTGTGTATTGCTTAGGGGCAAAGCATTTACAGGAATCATGTAGTGTATGTCACGCTTTTTCCTCAAGGGTCCTCCAGGAGAGGAAAAATAAACTAATTCTTAAGGGATTAATTAAACCTTCTTCGAAGAAGCTTTGGCATCCTCTCCTTCTCCGGCCAAAGAAAAGGCGTCGGCTCCGACCAGTCCGTCGGATCCGATCGCTAAGAAACAAAGGCAGGCCTCTCCTTGGCTCCAAGGACTTGGGCCGAGGTGAAACGTCTGCCTCGATGCCACCAGTATCGACTCCTCTGGCCGGAGCCGATAGCTGGGGCATCGAGGCGGGTCATCTTCGCGGCTCCACTGCTCGGAGCCGACAAAGGTTGCCAGCTCAGACACTTCCTCGGCCAA